>NW_026874971.1:0-17491 GCF_032173495.1 Musca vetustissima
GGAAGAGAAACATCATTGCAAGCCTTTTGAATGGTAACAATTAATTTGATTGCATTTTTTTGTAGTTTTCTTCATTGCTCGTTTCTTAGCAGCGATAAATTGGAAATAGGAAACTAACATTATCGTTATCGCCTATTTGCATCCTTGGTCAATTTATAGGGTTCTCCAACTTCTCTTCATCATCTTCATCACTGCCGCCTTACACTAGAGTGTTGGTTGTATATGATGTTCAGTTCTTTGTTTGTTTTTCTATGTATTGTCTTTAATCCTTAAGGTGTTATTGCATTTTTGGTTTTGATTTATTTGTGTTTCTATTGTTTTATTGCATTTACTTTTTGTACTCTTTTGTATGGCGAACACACGCATCCATACATACACACACAGTCAATTTCATTCACAGACTTTTTGAGTATTGGCATTCAGAAAAAGGCAAAGCGGAATTTATTTCGTAGCTATCGGAGAGGGAAAGATATAGATATATTTGTAAAGCCTTCTGTATCCTGAGGTAAATAAATTAGTTATTTAAGGGAAGTAAAGGAGGGAGAGGGAATGAATGATGATGACTTCGGAAGATTTTTTTCTTTATTCAGATAAAGAGTTTTTTCAAAAATCTTTTAGAGATGAAAGATCGAGAGATGAAACCCACCAGAGACCTTTCATAGATAGACGATCGTTGAAATTACTTTTATGTGTTGAATACCCGTCAGATCCTCTATAAATATCACTACAATCAGAGACCTTTTTCGAAAGAGGATTCTTTTGAAGTTCTCTATTAATAGAAGTCGGATAGGAAGAGAAAAGAGGGCCCACAGAAGATAATTTAGGGGTTTGCACCGTAGGATTCATCTGTGGTATCCATTTTCTAAGAAAACACTTTAGAGGTCTGTTAAAAATAATAGACCCCACAGATGTCTTATTTAAATACAAGACTACTAGAGATAGAATACTCCCCTCGAAGTTCTTGTATAGAAAGAAGGCCCTTCTATAGATAGATCATTCAAGAGAGATAATTTATAGATAGAAGAGCCACCAGAGGTCTCATGTATGAGATAAGGCCATTCAAAGCTCTCCTACAAACAGAACATCTATCATAGGCGTTCTACACATATAAGACCCACAGAGGGCTACCATATATACAGAAGACCACATAGAGATTCTGAGTAGAAGACCTCTCACAAGCCTTCTTCTTAAAAGTTTTCAGAAGTTTTCATAAAAATGCCTTTCTATAGAGGCCTTCCACAAATAGAAGACCCAATAGAGGCCTTTCACAAATAGAAGATCCTATGGAGGCCTTCCACAAACAAGAGATCCTTCTGAGAATTGAATACCTCATAAATGTATCACACATATAGAACAATTTTCAGGATTCTTCTTTAGACAGAGGATCTTTCAAAAATCTATATAAACAGAAAAATTCTGCAGAAAGAATATCCGTCAAAGACTTAGAGGTCATCCATAGACAAAATACCTCTCAGAATTCATCCACGGAAGATATCTCATTAAAGGTTTTCTAAATAGAACACCTCAAATTTCTTCCATGAACAAAAGGCCGTCCAGAGGTATTATATAGACAGGAAGAAAATTCTCCAGATGACTTCATAGACAGAAAATCCCGCGGGGTTTTATATAAACATAATTTCCCTAACAGGACTTCTAAAAATAGAAACCCCTAAGAAGAGCATCCAGTCGGGTTCTATAGATAGAATGCCCTTTAGAGGCCCTTCGAAGTTTCTTTCTCCTTCCGAGGTTTCTTTCCTACCGATCCTTCCGAGGTCTTCTATAAACGGAAGGTATCTCATTAAAGGTCTTCTATAAATAGAATACCCTGCTCCTCTCAAATGTATTCCATGGACAAAAGGCCGTTCAGATGTATTATATAGACTGAAGACCCCTTATAGTTCTGCTATAGAAAGAAAATTCTCCAGATGACATCTAAGACAGAAAATCTCGCGGGTTTTTAAATAAACATAATTTCCCTAAGAATCGAAACCCCTAAGAATACCATCCAGTGGGGTTGTATAGATAGAATACCCTTTAGAGGTCATCGATAGCCAGAATATTATCGAAGTTTCTTTCTCCTTTTGAGGTCTCCTATAAACGGAAGATATATCATAAAAAGTCCTTTATAAATAGAATACCCTGTTCCCCTTAAATGTCTTCTCATTAAAGTTGTTTTATAAATAGAATACCCTGCTCCTCTCAAATTTCTTCCATGTACAGAAGATCGTTCATAGTTATTAAGTAGACAAAATACCCCTCAGAGTTCTGTTATAGGCAGAAAATCCTTCAGATGTCTTCAGGTTATATAGATAGAATACCCTTCAGAGGTCACCGATGGCCAGAATATTATTCAGACGCCTAGATCGAAGTTTCTTCACCGGTCTTCTATAATTGCCTTTCAGAGGCCTTCCATAGACGGAAAACCTCTCAGATATTATCCAGAGACATTTAGAGGTATTCTACCCTCAGAGTTCTTCATTAGACGGAAAAAGACGTCATCTAAGGATAGCAAATATAGACAAAAATCTTTAATAGATTCTAGACCTCTCAGAGAAATATTGTATAACAGAAAATTTTTCAGAGGCCTAGATGAAAAATTTTTCATAGATCTATGAAAAGAAACCCCTTAAAAGATCTTCAAGCGAAGACCTACAACACGTTTTCCACATGCAGAAGACCCCATAGATGTTTTATGTGGACAGGGATCATATATAGACAGAAAATCTTCTAGAGATCTTTTATAGATAGAATATCGCTCACACAGAAATACACCTTAGACGCCTTATATTGACGTATGACCTTACAGCCGTCTCCAATGTAGAAGACCCTTCCAAAGTCTTCTGGAGATATTCGATACAGATCTTCTATAGAAATACAATTTCTTAGAGGCCCTTTAAAGATAGAATACCCCTTAGAGGTAATCGATGCCTTAGATGTCTCGATGAACGATTCGTCACAAGTCTGCTATAATAGAACAGAGGACTACTCTGACGTTTTGGAAATAAGACAATTTAGAGGTCCTCTATACCCCTCCGAGGTCTTCTTCATAAAAAAATCAGAGGTTCTCTATAGCTATAATACCATTGAGACGTCTCCTACAGATTGAAGACACTTCAGTTGTCTGAATAGATAAGAGATTCCGCAGTGGTATTTCATACATGTAGATTGAAGAGCCCTTCTAAGTATCCTATGGACAGGACTCAGAGGCTTTCGAAAATTAGAAGACTTTTACGAGTGGTTTTATAGACAAAATATCCTTCATTAGGATAAATACACAAACAATTAGAAAGAAATGTAGATGGTAGATTCTTCATAGAACTTCTGGAAATAGAATGTCCTACTGTACTTTATAAAACAATAATTTATTTCTCAATTGCAAAAAACATCAACATCTTCGGAGAAAAAAATAGAGCAATCTCCATTTGCCAAAAACCAAACCGGCGACAGTCTACAAAATTTTTTCGTCTTCTTCTTCTTCTTATTGCCTTTTCATTAATTTTCAAAAGCATTCGATTTTTTTGTTTTCATTGGAAAACCTGTCGTTTTCTGCCAGCATGGCAATAATTCACATGTGTTGTCGAACGCACACACATACCCAAGTATTATTGATTACTGCTGCTGTTTATTTTTTGCTTGTATTTTGTGAGGGTCATACTCCGTGTTCGTCTTTCGTTGATGAGGAATCTATATTAAGAAGTTTGCCACAGCAAACAGCTAGAGAAAGTATCGACGACGATGCAACGTCGACGTAATAACAAAAACAACCAACAACCCCTTTTTTAATTCTTCGAGAGTAGAAATTTGTAGTTGATGTTGTTGTATTGCTTTGGGTGAGGGTATGTGTTTTAGGTTGGAAACAACAGCAACAGCATCCTATATAAACCAGTCACCAAAAAAATAAAAACCAACCACTCAACCATCTATGCATTTGGGGCCGCCAAAAGGAAACTGCTAGCGGTACGGTTGTGTAGGTAATTGTTTTGGCTTTTAAGAGCCGTTTTCCCCATTTCTATTGTAGCGTCATTTTCAAATGAATTTAATGTGCCGTAAATACACTTAAAGAAAAAACAGTAGTTGAATAAAAAGGGTGACATCTGTTTTGAGTAGGAATTTTTTAAATTAATTGTGGGGGGAAATGTAGGGACATGAGTGACAAATAATTGTGAATTTGTTGAGAATATTTACTATATAACGGATATTGGAACATTAATTTATATAATTGAGCGGAACTGTAGAAACCAGAAAAAATTACAATTCTCAATAATTCCATTAAATAATGGTTTATAATGATAACAATAAAGCTTCTCTTTAATTAATATATCAGTATCATATTTATGATCTATAAATATTCTCATTGATCCCAGTTTTATGCGAAAAATTAATGTCATAGATCCATTATATATGTAATACACTTCAGAATGATTCTATTTATAGGAGGATATTATTAAAGGCTAGTAGGGGTGATCCGTGTAAGTCTTCGAAGGCGAGCCAAATGTAATGAAAGTTGTTCGTTGAAGATGTCAGGTGAAATTAATTATGTGGTCACTGTTCCGCTTGAACAAAAAAGGCGGTCATTTTGAAATGGTACACCACAATTTATTTGCCGGAAGTCTTCGAAGAAATACGATTGTAGTTTATTATAAGGCGTTCTGACTTCATAGGGTACTAATTTGTTTTATTTGCGCAGATCAAGAACAAAATTCAAGCCCAATGGTTTTAGTCGCCAGAAAATGCCATTCAAACCCCATATATTAAGGATGTCACCATCAGAGTGGAGAAAATGGCTCGAATATTGGTTTGAGTGCATGAAAATTGTATACCTAAAATACTAATGGGATGGTCAGTCTATATCTCTATACAGCTGGAAAATGAATTAATATTATATTATTATAAGTTTTGAAGACCATTTATGCCTACGTAGGGACTTTCTGTGGATGTAGAATCCAAGGTCCAATCAATGAGTTACTTAAGAAATGTTGAACATCCTGACCTCCACGATATATTGATCTTTATAGACCTGTTCCTTTATAAATGACAAGAATATCTTTTTATATGAAATCCTTGAGTTGTATAGATTATAAAAGAATAGGAGATATTCATTCCTAAAATAGTTTTTATTAGGAGATCTACTCCATAAAGACCAGGAGGTTTTTTTGTTTAGAAATCCAGAAGTTATTGTTAATATAAGAAGGCTGGGAGAACTTTTTTAAGGGGACCATGACCTCCTGTTCTTCCATAAGGGTTCTTATAATAATGTCTTCCTAATAGACGACCAGTATGTCTTCATGTAAAGATGACCCGAAGGTTTTGATTTGTAGAAAACTTCTTACATAAAACAAAAGAATATATACTCTATTAAGGCCAGGAAATTTTCTTGTGTAGAACCTAAGGAGGTTTAAAGATCTAGAATGCTACAAGGTATTCTAAATAAAGGAATAGGTTATTTTTATGTAGAAATCCAGGAAAATTTCCTTATAAGAGGACCGCGAGTATTCTTATTAACAAGTCCATAATATGAAAATGGTATTTTATAACATAGAAGATGCTAGGATTTTTCTTTTGGTGGCCTACTAAAGTGTGTACGTACCGAATACCAGGGTAACTTGCGGGATATATTTTCTAAAAATAATGACCACTTGGTCTTTCATAGATTACCGGGAGGTATTTTTATATTGATGACCATGAATTTCTTAGGATTATTTTTATCTATTAGGAGGTCTTCTTTTATATAAAACTTCTGATATAAAACAATGGAAGATTTTATCAATAAATAGCAACACGTTTTCTTGTGTAGAACATCAGAAGGGTTCGAGGAATAGAACATAAAAAAGCATACTTAATAGAACAATATATATTTTTCTATAGAAGGCCGAGAGGACTTCCGTATAAGAGAACTTGGTGTTTTCAGGGAAAAAAGTCCACAATGTGGGAACGATTTAAGATCCTGGGTTCCCAATACTTCTGGGACATAATAACCACTTTTTCTAAAGACGACCGGGAGGTTGTTTTATATAGAGACTCACAATTTACTTTTAGGTTGGAGTATGAAAGATTTAAATAAAAATGTATTCCTATAAAGACAACTAGTATGTCTTTCATTTATAGTAAATCAGGGGTCTTCATTTGTAGAAAACTTTTTCTATAAAACAATATCAATATCATAAAAGATCAGTACGTCTTCTTGCGTAGAACATCAGAAGGTATAAACGTATAGAACACAAGAATGTATTCTTAATAGAAAAAAACATATTTTATCTAAAGAAGGCCAAGAGGACATATGTATAAGAGAAATAAGTGTTTACTGTGTATTTTCTAACATAGGATATCCTGGATTCTTCTTTTGCTGGTGTACTTTAATGTAAACCTACTGAATGTAAGGGCAACCTGCGGGATATATTTCCTAAAGAATAAATACCACTTGATCTATCATAGATGACCGGAAGGTTGTTTTCTTTTTTAAATATGACATCGAGTTATTTTTAGGAACGGAATCGGGATATTTATATTAAAATGTATTCTTTATAGTATTTATTTATAGAAAACTACCTAAGGACTGAGAGAATGAGAACAATGACGTCAATAATACACCAGTAGGTTTCCCTAACAGATAACCAAAATATCTGTATTTAAAGAGAAGTTTTCATAGATTTTTTAATAAAAGTCCAGGGAGATTTTGTTCATAAAAGAAAAAAAAAACTTTTTAAAAGTTTTTTTATAACACCATAGGATTTACTTATACTAAAGGCCTCCCAAATAGGAAACCAGTGGGTAATGGGGTCTACATCTATATAAAATCTGCAGACCGTTCAATTCATAGACTAATTAAATCTTCGTAGAAGACTTTTTATATAAAAAATAAAAAATTTGGTTATAAACAAAGAAGACGTCCTTAGAAGCTCTAGAGGAATAGAACAATACTAAAAAGTTCTCTATTAAAATCAAATTCTCATATTTCTAATAGAATGAAAAACGCTCCTTTATGAATCATATAGGAGACTATTCCCCGAGGTAAGAAAATTATTGCTTTTATAGAAGATTCAGGAGTCAATTTATATAGAAGATCAGTAGGTATATTCTTCCTATTAAAACTTGATTCAATCCAGATTTTTTCATGTCTAGAAAATTTTCTAGTGAAATCCTATAAATAGGACACCTTACAAGAATTAGATATAAAAAATTATCAATTTGGCAAGAATTTTCCTCAATAGGAAAATTATATGAAGGCGGTTAAAAAAAGTATATTAAAGTTTATTAAAAAAGTATATGAAATTCTTCTGAGAAGAACCAGGTTATTTTCAGTAATGTCAGGCATAAAAATCACCTAAAGCATATATAATAAAAAGAACCCGGCAACATACAAAAAAGTGATTCCATTTCGAAAGCGGTTCAGGGACATTTTTTTTTTCTTTTCGGACTAAAAATATTCACTTTAATTAATGGATCCTTTAAATTTTGGATACAATGCTTCCATACTTAGTTGTATTAAATTATTCCAGTCAAAATTAAAATCAGCTTCATTCTTGTGCCACAGGGAACATTTTGCACTTTCAACCTTAAAACTGTGTTCACGTGTTTGTAGCAGTATTGACATTGTGTTAAATTATTTCATTTTAAAAGTGATTATTTATCAACATGTTTATAAATATTGCAACACGATAAAAACACGCAATATAAATTGCAATTTCTTGTGCAAACTTTTTTTCGCTGTTTTTTTTTTATATAAATAATAACTGACCTCTGTCAGTGTTCATAAATCAAAGTCACTTAGCACATGTATAACACACAAGCACACACCCTCACAAATATACAATCGCCCAAACAAACACACACACAAACATATTACACTTATTGCATGATGAGGGGAGGGGAAAGCTCAGCAACAACCGTAAAACACAAAAAACACATTGGCACAGACACACAAATACGGAGAGAAAACAGAACGAAGAATTGACAAATAAACACCACTTGGCCCACATATATACAAACATATATACGAACGTATGTACGTACGTACATGGAGGTGCAATCAATTAAACAGAAGGTCCTTTTTGTGGTTCACAACAACGATCGACCTCCATTAAAAAAAATAATATTGTTGCTAATAACTATTTTGATTTCTTTTCCATTTTTATTATTAAATAATATTTTTTCTTTTATTATTTGGGGGCAGCACACATACAGAAAAACTCATTCGTCATCCTTTTTGGGTTTTTGTTTTCTTTTAGATTTTTTTTTAGTTTTATGAAATTAACTCTGTATTCAAAAAAGAAACCATTAGATGCTAAAATAGCATCCTCCAGAGAAACTCCATTATTCTGTTATTATAGATTTTCCTTTCACTTTTTTCCATTGTCATTTATTTCACTATTCTTTTGGCACATTTGTTGGGGTTTTTTGTGTAAAACACTTTGGAGGAGTTTTCTGATTTGTTATAAAAAAGCGACTATATTTTTCTTATTAAATTTTCTAGACGGAGTTTTCTTTTTTTATTTATTTAAAAAAAAAATAAATTCTTAACACTATATAATTTTTGTTGTCTTTTAGTTTTCCGTTTGTTTCTGTTATTGACATTTTCATTTCGTTTCGTTTATTTTATTTAAATAATTTTTTTTTATTTTGAGTTTGTATTTTCCATGTCTCTTGTACGTGTGTTATTTGTTTAATTATTGTGTGTTTTGTGTGAAGCACATGTTTTGCGTCGTTTCGGTTTCTCTTCAGTTTTGCTTGTTCTTGTTTTGCTTCTTCTTCATCGTCGTCGTTATATGTTTGTGAGTGTTTGTGTGTGAGGACTTTGTACTTCTTTTTTGACATTAGAGGATTCTGTGTGTGTTTCTTCTTTTTTTTTTGTTTGGTGTGTGCCAATATAAAATGCTTGTTCTTCTTGTATTTTGTTTGACTCGTTTTTTTGCCTTTCTTTCTTTGCTACTTCTTCTTCATCTGCTTGTTTTCATCGTCATCATCACCATCATCGTTGTATGCTTCTTCTCCTCCAATTGGCACCATGACTTATTGAGTGAATGCAGGCATATGCCGTGCCTTTGATTGTGTGTGTGTTCACAACAGAAACTTTCTTTATTTTTGTTGATTTTTATTTTGGTTTGTTGTTGTTTGCAAATCCAACAAAAACAACGACAACACCAACAGCATCATGTGTTTGTTGTGTGTTTTTACTCTTTCAAGGTCGCTTCCATAGTATGGCGCAACTACATGTTCGTTGTACTACAACGAGTGATGGTTTTGGTCGTGTGTGTGTGTTATATAGTTGTCTCTATTACTCACTGCCTGACCGAGGCATAATGGGAGGGAGAAACAACACATAGGGATTTTTTGTTTTATTGAGAGAGAGCGGAGAAAGTTATATTGAATGAGTGTAAGAGTTACGGGAAAGCATTGAATGCATTTGTAGAACAATAACAGAGAGTATGATTTGCTCTGAGACAGAGTCGTGTATGCAATTGCTGGAAGAGAGGCAAATGACTATGCAAAACACATGAAAAAGACGGTGCGTTGTGTTTGTTGTTGCTTTTTTTGTCAATTGGTGTTGGTGCCAAAGGTAGAGTTGCCACTTGGAAATTGAACTGTTTTATTGACTACCAAGAACACTTTAAAATAAAAATAAAATAATTTAAAAGAATAGCCCTTAGAATGGAGAGATAAATATCAGTTGGTTTGGGAAATTTGGTTTCCTTTAAATTAAATAAATCAGTATATGAAAAAAAAAACAACCAAGAGAAATGTTTGGAGTGTTTTTGACATTTTATGAAGTTATTTGGGAGTACTAAAATAATAAAAGTATGCTTTACAATATTATTACAATTTAATATTAAAACAAAGCATTAAAAAAGTCATGCAAAGATACAAAATTACTCATACGCCTAAAGTAAAACTGTGGTCAATTGTGATATTCAAAAATTCGGTTGTTATTATTCAGGATATTATCAAAATTTAATAACTCTTCATAGGCAGTAATCGTTATGCATCAGTATAGATTACTATTTATTGTTACCGCCCAAAACCACCTGCATTTGTGAATGAACAAAATTGATTTTGTAATCCCTAAATAACACATCAATGGATGCCTTGTATTCTCCAGACCTGTCCTACTGCGAACGCAACTTTTGTAATTATGCGAATCGTAGCGATATATACTTTCAAAAACATAAATTCATAAATGAGTATAAAAAACATTTGTTTCCTTGCACCACACATCATTGAACGATCGTTCAAAAAAGGCCCATGTCGATTGAAATTCTGGAAAAATATGTTTAAGGCTCAAATTCTAAAGACTCAGAGCCACATCCTACGTTAAATGTTCCTGAAAATAATTCGAAAAACGAACAAAGGAATCATCATTGTACATCAGGGCTATGAAATCTCTTGAACATCGACTTAAATCAGTCCTATCCAGTTTATCTCTATTTTTATTCCCACCAGAAATAAAAAAATACGTGGTCAACGATTTTCTTCACCAGAAGATCCTTCTCCAACTTTAAAAATTTAAAAACTCGATCCAATCGCTAATTCAAAATTTATATCACAGATATATGAAAATGTCTAAAATATTTATAAACCAGTGAGCGGAGCAGTACAGTCGGACAGGGCCGACCATACGATACCCTACATAACTACGACGGAACTCTAACTTTCTGCGAATGTTTATTCCGAGCCTGGGTAATATTTCGTGATAGTTGCAACCTCTTGCCCGATTAGAGGTCAACAGCATCTCTTCCTTACACTGACATATTTTCCGAATATTATTATTCATATTCAGTACAGCCCAACTAATTACTTGTCCAGATTCCCTTCGCCGTAAGTTGTGCTATTCGGCTTAAAATTTTGGCATATAAAAAAAAAAACAAATAAAAAAATTAAGTTTTCATTCCACTTCATCCCAAAATTATTATCTGATCATCACCGCAAATTATAGGCGTTGTACTTGGCCATAACTGGAACCTCACTGAACATTTCAAAGCGATAAGTGCAATATTTCCGCTTTATAGTGTGGTAAAGGTTTATTAAATAATATTTGAATACGTAAGCACCTGTAAATATTTACGTGTAACACCCACATCCGAGTACATGCGACAATGTGATTGGTATTAATATAACCCTTTGTGGCCCATGTTGCCCAGAGGCAACAAAATGTTTTAGAGTTTATAGTTAATATACAGCTAGTAGATATATATATATTATTTTGATTTAATGTGTCAAGACCTGATTATGGACAACACATATCAAAAGAAAAATCTAAAAAATTCAAAATTTTGGTAAAGTTGTGAGCTTTTCAATTTATAGAAGAGGGTACATAAGATACAGTCCAAATTATTTAAATCGCTTCGTATTCAAATTGTACGAATTCTGCCATCAAAATTATTTTCCATTCTTGTAAAAATTAATATAGAGAATAATTTAAAATGATTTTTCGGGCGATTTTGCATTTGGTTTTCTTGATATTGGACTTTAATTTTTCCGGAAGAATGTACTGTATCTCCAGAATGCAAGGATGTAGCGATGCAAAATTTTGTGCATAACCTAATTAGGATAGCTGTATTAAATCTGTGAACAGAAATTTTTTCTAACTTTGCCGAAAAATATTCGGGGCTCAAAGGGTTAAAGGCCAACCACTCCTCTTGGATATACTATCAACTTCTTGGGTCTATGTCCTTCAGAAGTAAATATATACGCCATAAAATACAAATTTTGTATTATTGATGGTTTTATTGATGGTCTTCCAAAGGAAAATATTAAAAAAAGGTCTGAAGACAATCCTTTTTTTTTAATTCAAGGCTATAAATGATTCTTAAAAATATATATTTATTAAATGGAAGCATATATAATTTGTACAACGCCTCATGTGGGCTATACCTACAAAAAAACTTTAAAGAGGAGTTTAATTATTACTATTTTTTTACAAAATGCTAGCTTACAAAAGATATATTAAACCCCAATTTAATAGATAAACATTAAAGTATATATATATATATATATATTTCTCATTTAAAGAAATTATTTCTTTACATAAATGATAGCCTTTGATTATTTGTCACACTAAATATCAAGATTTTTGCTACATTACCTTTTCATGTATATTCTTCCACCTTTCTTCCCTAGCATAAACTATACATATTCACACAATAAGTCCAGACATTTGTTGTTATCACATAAATCAACATTAATAATAACCAACCTCTAATTAATTAATAACAATCATACGTCGCTTTTTTTCATTCACTCAACCAAAAGACGAACAACAACACAAAATAGAGACGACAAATGATTTGTTGTGAAGAGACAACAAACAAACAAGCTGAAGATATTAATGAACCTAGTTAAAAAGGGTGGTGGTAATAATAATAAATTGTCATTAAACAATTTTGTCAGGCACTCGAAATGCATGTCGTTAGGAAACTAGAAAAAAATGGGGAACGAGAAAATAGCTCCACAACCAGAACACAATAAGTAGACGTTTCTAAACAACCATCAACACCAACAAACAATAACTAAAACAACAATGACTAAATAATAATCAGATTGAAAATGACAATAAAGAAGACTGCTGTGACACACATAACCGTACACACACACACAAAATAAAATAGATACAATGAAAAGGCAAAAGGAAAGAGGAAGAGAAAACAAAATATATTGACCGCCATAAATGCGACAGAAATAGTTCCTATTTGCTTGTGGCTGTAACCAGACAGACAAATTGAACTAATATGGGAAAGATCAAACACCATACCCATACACACACCCACACACACACACAAGTTGTGTGTGTGTGTTTGCATCAACAGCCATAAAGTCACATAACATAATGCCATCATTATCAACAGCTGCCTTCAGGCAACAAATAAATTATAAATAAAGGACATTATAAGAAATACAAATATGTATAAACACACACATACATACATACACACCCTCACATACACATATATTGTAGACTGTTACATATTGTTATTCTGCTACAACAATATATATATTTAACTCGAAGCAAATAATGGACAGTGGTTAAAAATAAAAGAGAATGCAATAGTCAATGTGGAATTCATGAAAAAAGATTTTTTTCTCCAAGCTTATAGATCAGCGGTCGGCAAGAAATGCATATGCATTTGTTTGGTCACACAACAACAAGGTGTGTGAGAGTAACTTTCGCTCTCTCGAGAGCGTCTTCGTCTGCAATAATACATTGCTGCGATCAAAATCATAAAAACAGGCGACAGCACAACCGGCTCGCGCTTTCTATGAGTGCACATGTGCGCCGAAACGGCGAGCATAAGCGGAAAAAGTGGCTAGGACTTCTGAAGGGTTGCAACATCAGTACCGGAGTGAGTAAATTGTGGACAACGGTTAAGTCGCTCTCGAACCCTGGAAAGAAGGGTGATCGGACATCTGTCTCATTCAACGGCGTTGACGTAACAGATTCGAAGAAGTGCGCGTGTTATTTCAACCGGCACTCCGAGAGTGACCGGGCGAAGAGAAGAGTATTGCGCCGTACACGCTCTTTTCAAGTGGAGGAGGAACCACCACAATTTACGTTGGAGGATGTTGCAAGTGTCATCTATGGTGATGTTGAAGCAGCTTGATGAGCCAGGAGTAGAATACCTTACTAAAGTCCTCAACTTGTCGTTAGCCACTCTAGTAGTTCCCGATGCCTGGAAAATGGGCAGGGTGGTCCCGCTACTGAAGCCAGGCAAGTTTGCCAGCAAAGGTGAGTCATACAGGCCGATCTCTCTTTTGTCGCCAGTAGCTAATACACTTGAGGCTTTACTACTCCGTAGCATTCGTTAATGCTACTCAGTTGCTCATCATCAACATGGGTTCCGAAAGCAGCATAGCACAACAACAGCTTTGCACGCCATTTCCACACACATAGCGGAAGGACTCGACCAGTATAGGCAGTGTAACAGGACAGTCATGGTGGCGCTGGACCTATCAAAGATATTTGATACTGTCAGTCACGCCAAGCTGTTCGAGGACGTCGAGAGAACAATCCTCCAGCCAAGTTTGAAACGTTAGATCGTGAACTATATGTGTGGACGCCAGTCGTACGTGGACAGGAAGTGGAAGGCCCGTAGAGTTAAATATGGAGTTCCCCAAGGAGGGGTGATATCTCCGGAACTGTTAACCTCTACCTCTCTGGAATTCCACGCCCACCGGACGGCATAAAAATCGGAACATATGCGGATGATTCTACGATTATGGCGTCAGGACCTAAAGTTGATGACATTCGCGAGAGGCTGAACCACTATCTCGTGGATATCGCAGACTATTTCCGGTCGAGGAATATGGAAATATCCGCCACTAAGTCAACGGCCACACTGTTTACCACATGGCAGCGGAGATGCGGCTATCTTTGAACGTGCAGGTCGAGGGGTCCACAATTTCGACCACTAATTACCCCAAGGTGCTAGGGGTCACATTCGATAGTCTCTACAAGTCGTCCGCGCAAGCCACAGCTATTTACGATAAAGTCAGGAGCAGAAACAAGGTTCTCAAGTCGCTAGCCGGCAGCACTTGGGGAGCTGACAAGGAAATCTTGTTAACGACTTATACAGCAATAGGCCGGACTGTGGTACACTATGCTGCGCCAGTGTGGTCCGCTAACGTCAGTGCAACGTAGTGGAAAAGTCTTCAATCCTGCCAGAATGCCGCGCTGAGGACTGCAACAGGGTGTCTCCTCATGACTCCAATAGACCACTTACATGAGGAGACGAAGTTCCTTCCTGTGCGTCAACACAACAAGATGTTGTCGATGCAATACCTGTTTGGGTGTTATAGGAGTAGCCATCCAAACCGTCACCTAATGGATAGGCAACCACTACGTAGGCATGTCAGGAAGGATCTCCATGATCTGAAGAGAGAGAGGTCCAAAGGTACAAAATGGAGCCTCTAGATCAACAGGCCTATCAATCAGGATTGAATCGTATTCACACGGGTGAAGTTGAGGAAGCAGTTCAAGAATATCGTGTGAATACCATCCTCGGAGATCATCCGCCTATGATAGCTGCAGAAGAGCAGCAGCTACATCGACAAACCAGAGTGGTACAACTTGGCACAACTAAGATCTGGATGGTGTAGCCGCCTCAATTCATATTGGGCACGAATTGATGGAGAGGTCGACAATATCTGCCCGGCATGTGGTAACGGACCACATGACACGCTACACCTATTCAACTGCCCAGCCAAACCCACTCACCTAACTCCATCTTCCTGAACTTGGAGTAAGAAGCGAAACCAGGTTAAGGAAAATAGAAGAAATACACAGCAGTACAAGCTGCTACAACAACAACAATCACGGAAATCTAACTAAATGCGGATGTTTATTTCGAGCCTGTGCAATATTTGATATGATATTTGCACCCTCTTGACCGATTATTCACCGAGTATTCCCAATATTAAGTACAGCCCTTCCAAATGCGGCCTCTGGAGCGACCAGAAAAACCGACAAAAATTAAGTGTTTGGTCCATTTCATCCCCGATCTTTACCAAAAACAATAGGGGTCTTCATTGGCCAGAACCCATCCTACATGCAAAACTTCGTGAAGATTGGTGCATAACTGTGGCCTGTATCGTGTTTACAAAATATAATGGACAGACGGACGGACGGAGGGACGCACCTGTCTAGATCGACTCTGCTAGTCGTGATATGACGATCGGTATACTTAAAGGTGGGTCTAGGACCAATACTTCGAGGCGTTACAAACTCTTGGTATTGCATAAAGCTATAATACCCCGACATCATAGTTGTGTAGGGTATAAAAATCGACACCAATTGAAATTTATTGAACACTTATTTTAAGAAGATACGATTTTTTAAGAATACTTGAAAAAAAAAATTTACAAAATACAAGTCCTTAAGACTTATTAGAATCCCTGAAAAAATATTTTTAAAGAATCCACGCTTATAGGAATGCTTTAAAAATGGTTTTAAGAAATCATAAAATAAAAAAACACCCGTAAGGAAAGTTGTAAAGTCGGACTGGGCCGACTATATGATACCCCTCACCATGTTGGGTATATCCTACATATGTATCATAACAGACTGTTTTAAAGGACTTTTGTGTACCATTTACCTAAAATCGGGCGAAACTATATATTGGAGCTACCTTTAAATCTGAACCGATTTTCTCGAAGCTAGATTTAATTAAGTACGCTATGCCAAAAATCGTGCAAATCAAAATGTTTTCAGGGTCTTTGGTGCACCATTTACCTAAAATCGTGCGAAACTATATATGGGAGGTATATCTAAATCTGATCCGATTTTCATTAAACTTAGCAGAAATCATTCTAGACTCAATTCAGTACGATATGCCAAATTTCGTGCACATCGAATGATTTGTAGGGTCTTTGGTGCATTTGGTCCATTTACCTAAAATCGGGCGAAAATATATATGGGAGCTATGTCTAAATCTGAACCGATTTTCACAAAACTTAGCACACATCATTTTATACTTAATTCAGTACGCTATGCCAAAATTCGTGCAAATCGAAATTCGTGCAAATCCGATTTACGGACTAAAGTCCGTAAATCGGACAAAAATATATATGGGAGGTATTTCAATAGGGTTCGTCCTTGGGCCAAATAAATGAGCTGTACCAAATTTCATCAAAATCGGATTAAAACTGTGACCTCTACTTTGTTTACAATTTAACATCAACAGACGGACGTACATGCATAAATCGACTCAGAAAGTGATTCTATGCATATTCTCAAAAGGAACCATGGGTCTATCTCGATTCCTTTCGCCTGTTACAAACATATGTACAAAGACATAATACCCTGTACCACAGTGTGGTGAAGGGTATAAATATATATATTTAAAAAAAATCCCCGCTTAAAATTATTTATAAATAAAATCACTGTCCCTGACAATAAAAAATAGTAATAAAATGTTGTTATAAAGGAATCATAAAATATCCTAACAAAGAATGTAGGCGAATGACTATATCAAAAAGGAATACGTAAGGAACAAAATATTACATTTATCCCAAATATACATCCCTCACCCCCCAACTAAAATGCAAAAAAAAAACAAAAGTTGTTTACATTATGAAACCGGGTTAGCAGTGACAAGAGCGCATCATAAAACAAAAAAGGAAGAAAACAAAAACAAAGAACCAAAATTCTCGCTCTCATGGGCCGTTACTAAAATACGCAAAGAGAGGGAGAAAGTTTTAACACAGAGAATTGCCAAAGTGGAAACAATGAGAGAGCTCTGTGAGAGTTTTTGAAAAAAATAGTGTCATAGAGAATATTTGAAGAGAGAGAGAGAGAGCGAAAGAGTGTCGAAAACAAACTCGAAATATTGCATTATATGCAAAAAACGCAGGACGTTCTCATGGACGTTTCGCCTCTGATGTCTGAAATGTCATCAGAAAGATGTGGCTAGCGAAATGTCAGATTATTGAATAAGCAATAAAACAAAAACAAATACCCATACTAGTGTACTGCACGCACGTACAAACTGACATACATATATATTGA
>NW_026874972.1:0-17464 GCF_032173495.1 Musca vetustissima
CGAAATTTAGAGGCGTTGTCCTTGACCATACCCGGAACCTCATGGAACATTTCAAAGCGATCAGCGATATAGTTCCGCTCTCTAGAGTGATAATGGGTTACTAAATAATATACGAATACGGAGATACTTGTAAATATTTAGGTGTAACTCTCACATCCGAGCACATACAATAATATAATTGGTCTTAATTTAAAGGTCAACCACTCCTCTTGGATATAATATCAACTTCCCGGGTCTATGTCCTTCAGTGGTAAATATATATGCTATAGAATAAAAATTTTGTCATTTTTCACACAAAAGTCAGGGTCCATTTGACCCGCTAAATATTGACCGATCTTTATCAAAACAGGCATGCTTATTCTTTGGCCCGACCCCCTTCTCCATGCAAAATTTCACGATGTTCGGGCCATTATTGCGGCCTGTGGAGCGACCAGAATAACCGACAAAAATTTAGTATTTGGTCCATTTCATCCCCTAAATATTAACCGATCTTTCCCAAAATAAAAATATGTTTTCGGACCATTTCATCCCAAAATTTTAATCTGATCATCACCGAAAATTGTAGGCGTTGTTCTTGACCATAACTGGAACTTCATGAAAAATGTCAAAGCCATCAGCGCGATATTTCTCCCTCTAATGTGGTAATGGGTTACTAAATAATATCTGAAAACGTAAGCACCTGTAAATATTTGACTGTAACTCCCACATCTGAGTAGATACATCACTATATTTGGTATCAATTTAAAGGCCAACCACTCCTCTTGGATATGCTATCAACTCCTGGGGTCTACATCCTTCAGGAGTAAATATATATGCCATAGAATACAAATTTTGTCATTTTTCACACAAAAGTCAGGGCCCATTTGACCCGCTAAATATTGACCGATCTTTATCAAAACATGCATGCTTATTCTCTGGCCCGATCCCCTTCTCCATGCAAAATTTCGCGGTGTTTGGGCCATAATTGCGGCCTCTGGAGCGACCAGAAAAACCGACAAAAATTTAGTATTTGGTCCATTTCATCCCCTAAATATTAACCGATCTTTTCCAAAAACAATAGGGGTCTTCATTGGCCAGAACCCATCCTACATGCAAAATTTCGTGAAGATTGGTCCATAACTGTGGCCTGTATCGTGTTTACAAATTATAATGGACAGACGGACGGACGGACGGACGGACGGACGGACACACATGTCTAGATCGACTCAGCTAGTCGAGATATGACGATCGGTATACTTAAAGGTGGGTCTAGGACCAATATTTCGCGGCGTTACAAACATTTGGGGCTGCACAAAGCTATAATACCCTGACAACATAGTTGTGTAGGGTATAATTATTATCTGATCATCATCGAAAATTATAGGCGTTGTCCTTGACCTCATGGTACATTTCAAAGCGATCAGCGCTATATTTCCGCCCTCCAGTATGGTAATGGTTTACTCAATAATATACGTATACGGAGATACCTGTAAATATTTGGGTGTAACTCCCACATCCGAGCACATACAACTATATAATTGGTATTAATTTAAAGGTCAACCACTCCTCTTGGATATAAAATCAACTTCTCGGGTCTATGTCCATCAGGGACAAATATATACGCTATAGAATACAAATTTTGTAATTTTTCACACAAAAGTCAGGGTCCATTTGACCCGCTTAATATTGACCGATCTTTATCAAAACATGCATGCTTATTCTTTGGCCTGATCCCCTTCTCCATGCAAAATTTCAAGATGTTTGAGCCATTATTGCGGCCTCTGGAGCGACCAGAAAAACCGACAAAAATTTAGTATTTGGTCCATTTCATCCCCTAAATATTAACCGATCTTTCCCAAAAACAATAGGGGTCTTCATTGGCCAGAACCCATCCTACATGCAAAAGTTCGTGAAGATTGGTCCATAACTGTGGCCTGTATCGTGTTTACAAATTATAATGGACAGACGGACGGACGGACGGACACACATGTGTAGATCGACTCAGCTAGTCGAGATATGACGATCGGTATACTTAAAGGTGGGTCTAGGACCAATATTTCGCGGCGTTACAAACATTTGGGGCTGCACAAAGCTATAATACCCTGACAACATAGTTGTGTAGGGTATAAAAATTAAGTTTTCGGTGCACTTCATTCCAAAATTATTATCTGATCATCACCGAAATTTAGAGGCGTTGTCCTTGACCATACCCGGAACCTCATGGAACATTTCAAAGCGATCAGCGATATAGTTCCGCTCTCTAGAGTGATAATGGGTTACTAAATAATATACGAATACGGAGATACTTGTAAATATTTAGGTGTAACTCTCACATCCGAGCACATACAATAATATAATTGGTCTTAATTTAAAGGTCAACCACTCCTCTTGGATATAATATCAACTTCCCGGGTCTATGTCCTTCAGTGGTAAATATATATGCTATAGAATAAAAATTTTGTCATTTTTCACACAAAAGTCAGGGTCCATTTGACCCGCTAAATATTGACCGATCTTTATCAAAACAGGCATGCTTATTCTTTGGCCCGACCCCCTTCTCCATGCAAAATTTCACGATGTTCGGGCCATTATTGCGGCCTGTGGAGCGACCAGAATAACCGACAAAAATTTAGTATTTGGTCCATTTCATCCCCTAAATATTAACCGATCTTTCCCAAAAACAATAGGGGTCTTCATTGGCCAGAACCCATCCTACATGCAAAATTTCGTGAAGATTGGTCCATAACTGTGGCCTGTATCGTGTTTACAAATTATAATGGACAGACGGACGGACGGACGGACGGACGGACACACATGTCTAGATCGACTCAGCTAAGAAAAATGTATACTAACGCATCAATTGAGAACGGCTGGACCGATTTGACTCATAATTTCTTTCAATTGTCGGTAATTACAGTGGGAAGGTTTTTATGAAAGAAAATTTTGAAAAAAATCCGCGAAAATCTTGCAAAAAATATTTAAAAAAACGGCTGTACCGATTTGACTTAAAATTTCTCTTAGTTGTCTATAATTGAAATGGAAAGGTTTTAATAAAAGAACATTTTGAGGAAAATCCGCGAAAATCTTGCAAAAAATATTTAAAAAACGGCTGTACCGATTTGACTTAACATTTCTGTTAGTTGTCTATAATTGAAATGGAAAGGTTTTAATAAAAGAACATTTTGAGGAAAATCCGCGAAAATATTCAAAAAATTATTTTAAAGACACGGCTGTACCCATTTGACTTAAAGTATCTGTTAGAAGTCTTTAATTGAAGTGGAAAGGTTTTAATGCAAGAACATTTTGAGAAAAATCCGCGAAAATGTTGCAAAAATATATTTTGAAAGATATTAGAATTTCCACGCATTTTATATCGAACCTTTATGATTTCATCTCTTCGTAATTCTTCTTGGACATATTTTGGGCGAAAATTGGCAGCGTATAAAATTATTAAGTAATTATCATTTATGGAAAATTCTCAAAATATGTTAATTTTCTACAATCAATTGGATTGTCATTGCCTTGAAAAAACTATTGTATTACTATATAAAAATTAATTGCTGTTCGTTAGTCTTCCTAAAACTCGAGAACGGCTGAATGGATTTATCTGATCTGATTTATCTGATCTTGAAAACCGCGGAAAATTTGCAAAAATTTATTATGAAGCATATTTGCATTTTCACGAATTTTGTACCAAGCTATTTCATTGCAACACGTCGTAGTTGCTTTTTGAGATATTTTGGGCTAGAATTGGTAGCAAGTCAATTCTATAAGCCTTCATTTTCAATTATTGAAAATTTTCCATTTCAATTGGATTGACATTGTATTCTAACTTTCTTTTTGTGAGAACACAAAAAAAAAAAAAAACCAGTGAGCGGAGCAGTATAGTCGGACGGGGCCGACCATACGATACCCTACACAACTACCACGAACTCTAACTTTCTGAGGATGTTTATTCTGAGTCTGAGTAGTATTTCGTGATATTTGCCCCCTGTTGTCCGATTAGAGGTCAACAACACCTCTTTCTTACTTTTTTCGAATATTCAGTACAGTCCTTCTAATTACTTGTCCAGATTACCTTCACGGTGGGTTGTGTTGTGATTTTCGGATTATACTCTACTCGAAAACACACAAAAAAATATGTTTTCGGACCATTTCATCCCAAAATTTTAATCTGATCATCACCGAAAATTGTAGGCGTTGTTCTTGACCATAACTGGAACTTCATGAAAAATGTCAAAGCCATCAGCGCGATATTTCTCCCTCTAATGTGGTAATGGGTTACTAAATAATATCTGAAAACGTAAGCACCTGTAAATATTTGACTGTAACTCCCACATCTGAGTAGATACATCACTATATTTGGTATCAATTTAAAGGCCAACCACTCCTCTTGGATATGCTATCAACTCCTGGGGTCTACATCCTTCAGGAGTAAATATATATGCCATAGAATACAAATTTTGTCATTTTTCACACAAAAGTCAGGGCCCATTTGACCCGCTAAATATTGACCGATCTTTATCAAAACATGCATGCTTATTCTCTGGCCCGATCCCCTTCTCCATGCAAAATTTCGCGGTGTTTGGGCCATAATTGCGGCCTCTGGAGCGACCAGAAAAACCGACAAAAATTTAGTATTTGGTCCATTTCATCCCCTAAATATTAACCGATCTTTTCCAAAAACAATAGGGGTCTTCATTGGCCAGAACCCATCCTACATGCAAAATTTCGTGAAGATTGGTCCATAACTGTGGCCTGTATCGTGTTTACAAATTATAATGGACAGACGGACGGACGGACGGACGGACGGACACACATGTCTAGATCGACTCAGCTAGTCGAGATATGACGATCGGTATACTTAAAGGTGGGTCTAGGACCAATATTTCGCGGCGTTACAAACATTTGGGGCTGCACAAAGCTATAATACCCTGACAACATAGTTGTGTAGGGTATAAAAATTGAGAAGTATATAATTGAATGTACACGAGATCATTGTATGTACACGGTTTTCTATAAAATGTCTTTGAACTTATAAACACAAAATTCGCACTTTGTAGATTCCCTAAATCGGTGGGGACAATGTTTCAGCATTATGTAGTAGTAAGTTGTCCATGCTCTGAAAAGATAATGTTAAAAATTACAGGCATACCGATAATTAAACGGGAAATATTTATGGCACCTTTTGAATACGTTAGGCCAACCCAATTCGGTCAACGTCCTAAATAGAAATGGCCCTAAATAGAAATGTTTCCGCAAAAATGTGTTTTACCATCCCGGAATGATATATTACAGCTACTACAATGGGAATGGATATATGCCAAATTAATTATGCCGATTATATTTAAAAACGTGCCCAAATCCCCCATAGCATCGAAAATGTGGAGTACTATTATATAGGCGATATTTGGAGGCTTGGGCGAATATAAAATTACAGCCAAATACCGAATTTTAGGTATACCGTTATATGGGGGATATTCGAATTCTTGGGCCAATATTGATCATTTTAGTTAAGCAGTATTAGTAGTAGTATCCCTATTATTAAATTAGAAGAAATTCTGTGGATTATTGGGGGCTACCCTAAAAAGTGAAGGAAAATTTAACATTTTCAATACCAAATATCTTATGAGTAGTAGAAATGTGCAAATTTCAAAGTTCTATATTAAATCGTTGTGGCTATAAAAAGCTAATTTAATATTGCGCTACCGTTATATGGAAGTCTTATAAATATATTGGGGAAATGTAATCCGGAAGTCAAACTTATAAGTACATTTAAATGTTTATACCCTACACAACTATGTTGTCAGGGTATTATAGCTTTGTGCAGCCCCAAAAGTTTGTAACGCCGCGAAATATTGGTCCTAGACCCACCTTTAAGTATACCGATCGTCATATCTCGACTAGCTGAGTCGATCTAGACATGTGTGTCCGTCCGTCCGTCCGTCCGTCCGTCCGTCTGTCCATTATAATTTGTAAACACGATACAGGCCACAGTTATGGACCAATCTTCACGAAATTTTGCATGTAGGATGGGTTCTGGCCAATGAAGACCCCTATTGTTTTTGGGAAAGATCGGTTAATATTTAGGGGATGAAATGGACCAAATACTAAATTTTTGTCGGTTATTCTGGTCGCTCCACAGGCCGCAATAATGGCCCGAACATCGTGAAATTTTGCATGGAGAAGGGGGTCGGGCCAAAGAATAAGCATGCCTGTTTTGATAAAGATCGGTCAATATTTAGCGGGTCAAATGGACCCTGACTTTTGTGTGAAAAATGACAAAATTTTTATTCTATAGCATATATATTTACCACTGAAGGACATAGACCCGGGAAGTTGATATTATATCCAAGAGGAGTGGTTGACCTTTAAATTAAGACCAATTATATTATTGTATGTGCTCGGATGTGAGAGTTACACCTAAATATTTACAAGTATCTCCGTATTCGTATATTATTTAGTAACCCATTATCACTCTAGAGAGCGGAACTATATCGCTGATCGCTTTGAAATGTTCCATGAGGTTCCGGGTATGGTCAAGGACAACGCCTCTAAATTTCGGTGATGATCAGATAATAATTTTGGAATGAAGTGCACCGAAAACTTAATTTTTATACCCTACACAACTATGTTGTCAGGGTATTATAGCTTTGTGCAGCCCCAAATGTTTGTAACGCCGCGAAATATTGGTCCTAGACCCACCTTTAAGTATACCGATCGTCATATCTCGACTAGCTGAGTCGATCTACACATGTGTGTCCGTCCGTCCGTCCGTCTGTCCATTATAATTTGTAAACACGATACAGGCCACAGTTATGGACCAATCTTCACGAACTTTTGCATGTAGGATGGGTTCTGGCCAATGAAGACCCCTATTGTTTTTGGGAAAGATCGGTTAATATTTAGGGGATGAAATGGACCAAATACTAAATTTTTGTCGGTTTTTCTGGTCGCTCCAGAGGCCGCAATAATGGCTCAAACATCTTGAAATTTTGCATGGAGAAGGGGATCAGGCCAAAGAATAAGCATGCATGTTTTGATAAAGATCGGTCAATATTTAGCGGGTCAAATGGACCCTGACTTTTGTGTGAAAAATGACAAAATTTGTATTCTATAGCGTATATATTTGTCCCTGATGGACATAGACCCGAGAAGTTGATTTTATATCCAAGAGGAGTGGTTGACCTTTAAATTAATACCAATTATATAGTTGTATGTGCTCGGATGTGGGAGTTACACCCAAATATTTACAGGTATCTCCGTATACGTATATTATTGAGTAAACCATTACCATACTGGAGGGCGGAAATATAGCGCTGATCGCTTTGAAATGTACCATGAGGTCAAGGACAACGCCTATAATTTTCGATGATGATCAGATAATAATTATACCCTACACAACTATGTTGTCAGGGTATTATAGCTTTGTGCAGCCCCAAATGTTTGTAACGCCGCGAAATATTGGTCCTAGACCCACCTTTAAGTATACCGATCGTCATATCTCGACTAGCTGAGTCGATCTAGACATGTGTGTGTCCGTGTCCGTCCGTCCGTCTGTCCATTATAATTTGTAAACACGATACAGGCCACAGTTATGGACCAATCTTCACGAAATTTTGCATGTAGGATGGGTTCTGGCCAATGAAGACCCCTATTGTTTTTGGAAAAGATCGGTTAATATTTAGGGGATGAAATGGACCAAATACTAAATTTTTGTCGGTTTTTCTGGTCGCTCCAGAGGCCGCAATTATGGCCCAAACACCGCGAAATTTTGCATGGAGAAGGGGATCGGGCCAGAGAATAAGCATGCATGTTTTGATAAAGATCGGTCAATATTTAGCGGGTCAAATGGGCCCTGACTTTTGTGTGAAAAATGACAAAATTTGTATTCTATGGCATATATATTTACTCCTGAAGGATGTAGACCCCAGGAGTTGATAGCATATCCAAGAGGAGTGGTTGGCCTTTAAATTGATACCAAATATAGTGATGTATCTACTCAGATGTGGGAGTTACAGTCAAATATTTACAGGTGCTTACGTTTTCAGATATTATTTAGTAACCCATTACCACATTAGAGGGAGAAATATCGCGCTGATGGCTTTGACATTTTTCATGAAGTTCCAGTTATGGTCAAGAACAACGCCTACAATTTTCGGTGATTTTTTGTCGGTTATTCTGGTCGCTCCACAGGCCGCAATAATGGCCCGAACATCGTGAAATTTTGCATGGAGAAGGGGGTCGGGCCAAAGAATAAGCATGCCTGTTTTGATAAAGATCGGTCAATATTTAGCGGGTCAAATGGACCCTGACTTTTGTGTGAAAAATGACAAAATTTTTATTCTATAGCATATATATTTACCACTGAAGGACATAGACCCGGGAAGTTGATATTATATCCAAGAGGAGTGGTTGACCTTTAAATTAAGACCAATTATATTATTGTATGTGCTCGGATGTGAGAGTTACACCTAAATATTTACAAGTATCTCCGTATTCGTATATTATTTAGTAACCCATTATCACTCTAGAGAGCGGAACTATATCGCTGATCGCTTTGAAATGTTCCATGAGGTTCCGGGTATGGTCAAGGACAACGCCTCTAAATTTCGGTGATGATCAGATAATAATTTTGGAATGAAGTGCACCGAAAACTTAATTTTTATACCCTACACAACTATGTTGTCAGGGTATTATAGCTTTGTGCAGCCCCAAATGTTTGTAACGCCGCGAAATATTGGTCCTAGACCCACCTTTAAGTATACCGATCGTCATATCTCGACTAGCTGAGTCGATCTACACATGTGTGTCCGTCCGTCCGTCCGTCTGTCCATTATAATTTGTAAACACGATACAGGCCACAGTTATGGACCAATCTTCACGAACTTTTGCATGTAGGATGGGTTCTGGCCAATGAAGACCCCTATTGTTTTTGGGAAAGATCGGTTAATATTTAGGGGATGAAATGGACCAAATACTAAATTTTTGTCGGTTTTTCTGGTCGCTCCAGAGGCCGCAATAATGGCTCAAACATCTTGAAATTTTGCATGGAGAAGGGGATCAGGCCAAAGAATAAGCATGCATGTTTTGATAAAGATCGGTCAATATTTAGCGGGTCAAATGGACCCTGACTTTTGTGTGAAAAATGACAAAATTTGTATTCTATAGCGTATATATTTGTCCCTGATGGACATAGACCCGAGAAGTTGATTTTATATCCAAGAGGAGTGGTTGACCTTTAAATTAATACCAATTATATAGTTGTATGTGCTCGGATGTGGGAGTTACACCCAAATATTTACAGGTATCTCCGTATACGTATATTATTGAGTAAACCATTACCATACTGGAGGGCGGAAATATAGCGCTGATCGCTTTGAAATGTACCATGAGGTCAAGGACAACGCCTATAATTTTCGATGATGATCAGATAATAATTATACCCTACACAACTATGTTGTCAGGGTATTATAGCTTTGTGCAGCCCCAAATGTTTGTAACGCCGCGAAATATTGGTCCTAGACCCACCTTTAAGTATACCGATCGTCATATCTCGACTAGCTGAGTCGATCTAGACATGTGTGTGTCCGTCCGTCCGTCCGTCCGTCCGTCCGTCTCCATTATAATTTGTAAACACGATACAGGCCACAGTTATGGACCAATCTTCACGAAATTTTGCATGTAGGATGGGTTCTGGCCAATGAAGACCCCTATTGTTTTTGGAAAAGATCGGTTAATATTTAGGGGATGAAATGGACCAAATACTAAATTTTTGTCGGTTTTTCTGGTCGCTCCAGAGGCCGCAATTATGGCCCAAACACCGCGAAATTTTGCATGGAGAAGGGGATCGGGCCAGAGAATAAGCATGCATGTTTTGATAAAGATCGGTCAATATTTAGCGGGTCAAATGGGCCCTGACTTTTGTGTGAAAAATGACAAAATTTGTATTCTATGGCATATATATTTACTCCTGAAGGATGTAGACCCCAGGAGTTGATAGCATATCCAAGAGGAGTGGTTGGCCTTTAAATTGATACCAAATATAGTGATGTATCTACTCAGATGTGGGAGTTACAGTCAAATATTTACAGGTGCTTACGTTTTCAGATATTATTTAGTAACCCATTACCACATTAGAGGGAGAAATATCGCGCTGATGGCTTTGACATTTTTCATGAAGTTCCAGTTATGGTCAAGAACAACGCCTACAATTTTCGGTGATGATCAGATTAAAATTTTGGGATGAAATGGTCCGAAAACATATTTTTATACCCTACACAACTATGTTGTCAGGGTATTATAGCTTTGTGCAGCCCCAAAAGTTTGTAACGCCGCGAAATATTGGTCCTAGACCCACCTTTAAGTATACCGATCGTCATATCTCGACTAGCTGAGTCGATCTAGACATGTGTGTCCGTCCGTCCGTCCGTCCGTCCGTCCGTCTGTCCATTATAATTTGTAAACACGATACAGGCCACAGTTATGGACCAATCTTCACGAAATTTTGCATGTAGGATGGGTTCTGGCCAATGAAGACCCCTATTGTTTTTGGGAAAGATCGGTTAATATTTAGGGGATGAAATGGACCAAATACTAAATTTTTGTCGGTTATTCTGGTGCTCCACAGGCCGCAATAATGGCCCGAACATCGTGAAATTTTGCATGGAGAAGGGGGTCGGGCCAAAGAATAAGCATGCCTGTTTTGATAAAGATCGGTCAATATTTAGCGGGTCAAATGGACCCTGACTTTTGTGTGAAAAATGACAAAATTTTTATTCTATAGCATATATATTTACCACTGAAGGACATAGACCCGGGAAGTTGATATTATATCCAAGAGGAGTGGTTGACCTTTAAATTAAGACCAATTATATTATTGTATGTGCTCGGATGTGAGAGTTACACCTAAATATTTACAAGTATCTCCGTATTCGTATATTATTTAGTAACCCATTATCACTCTAGAGAGCGGAACTATATCGCTGATCGCTTTGAAATGTTCCATGAGGTTCCGGGTATGGTCAAGGACAACGCCTCTAAATTTCGGTGATGATCAGATAATAATTTTGGAATGAAGTGCACCGAAAACTTAATTTTTATACCCTACACAACTATGTTGTCAGGGTATTATAGCTTTGTGCAGCCCCAAATGTTTGTAACGCCGCGAAATATTGGTCCTAGACCCACCTTTAAGTATACCGATCGTCATATCTCGACTAGCTGAGTCGATCTACACATGTGTGTCCGTCCGTCCGTCCGTCTGTCCATTATAATTTGTAAACACGATACAGGCCACAGTTATGGACCAATCTTCACGAACTTTTGCATGTAGGATGGGTTCTGGCCAATGAAGACCCCTATTGTTTTTGGGAAAGATCGGTTAATATTTAGGGGATGAAATGGACCAAATACTAAATTTTTGTCGGTTTTTCTGGTCGCTCCAGAGGCCGCAATAATGGCTCAAACATCTTGAAATTTTGCATGGAGAAGGGGATCAGGCCAAAGAATAAGCATGCATGTTTTGATAAAGATCGGTCAATATTTAGCGGGTCAAATGGACCCTGACTTTTGTGTGAAAAATTACAAAATCTATAGCGTATATATTTGTCCCTGATGGACATAGACCCGAGAAGTTGATTTTATATCCAAGAGGAGTGGTTGACCTTTAAATTAATACCAATTATATAGTTGTATGTGCTCGGATGTGGGAGTTACACCCAAATATTTACAGGTATCTCCGTATACGTATATTATTGAGTAAACCATTACCATACTGGAGGGCGGAAATATAGCGCTGATCGCTTTGAAATGTACCATGAGGTCAAGGACAACGCCTATAATTTTCGATGATGATCAGATAATAATTATACCCTACACAACTATGTTGTCAGGGTATTATAGCTTTGTGCAGCCCCAAATGTTTGTAACGCCGCGAAATATTGGTCCTAGACCCACCTTTAAGTATACCGATCGTCATATCTCGACTAGCTGAGTCGATCTAGACATGTGTGTGTCCGTCCGTCCGTCCGTCCGTCCGTCCGTCTGTCCATTATAATTTGTAAACACGATACAGGCCACAGTTATGGACCAATCTTCACGAAATTTTGCATGTAGGATGGGTTCTGGCCAATGAAGACCCCTATTGTTTTTGGAAAAGATCGGTTAATATTTAGGGGATGAAATGGACCAAATACTAAATTTTTGTCGGTTTTTCTGGTCGCTCCAGAGGCCGCAATTATGGCCCAAACACCGCGAAATTTTGCATGGAGAAGGGGATCGGGCCAGAGAATAAGCATGCATGTTTTGATAAAGATCGGTCAATATTTAGCGGGTCAAATGGGCCCTGACTTTTGTGTGAAAAATGACAAAATTTGTATTCTATGGCATATATATTTACTCCTGAAGGATGTAGACCCCAGGAGTTGATAGCATATCCAAGAGGAGTGGTTGGCCTTTAAATTGATACCAAATATAGTGATGTATCTACTCAGATGTGGGAGTTACAGTCAAATATTTACAGGTGCTTACGTTTTCAGATATTATTTAGTAACCCATTACCACATTAGAGGGAGAAATATCGCGCTGATGGCTTTGACATTTTTCATGAAGTTCCAGTTATGGTCAAGAACAACGCCTACAATTTTCGGTGATGATCAGATTAAAATTTTGGGATGAAATGGTCCGAAAACATATTTTTTTGTGTGTTTTCGAGTAGAGTATAATCCGAAAATCACAACACAACCCACCGTGAAGGTAATCTGGACAAGTAATTAGAAGGACTGTACTGAATATTCGAAAAAAGTAAGAAAGAGGTGTTGTTGACCTCTAATCGGACAACAGGGGGCAAATATCACGAAATACTACTCAGACTCAGAATAAACATCCGGCCCGCTAGTAAAGTATATATATTCTTGATCAGCGTAAAATTCTATGACGATCTAAGCATGTCCGTCTGTTCGTCTGTTGTAATCACTCTAGCGTCTAAAGGAATTGAGATAGATCGCCAAAATTTTGCATAGAGTCTTTTATCTGCAGGCAGGTCAAGTTCGGTCCACGTGAGCGCGTTTTTCAACCGAATTTGCTGCAATACAGTATTTTGTAGTCGTATATGGTTACAAATCTCCCTACCAAAAATTATTAATATTCGCGTTCGATAATGAACTATAGCCGCATTTAGCACTAGCCTCTGTGTGACGGTTCCAGAAGAAATGAACAGATATTCCCTATCTTCGAATTTGAACTAAGTTTGGAAGAAATAATAAGATGGGCAAAGTTTGAATGAAATCTAAATTTTCTGAAACGGATTTGGTTTAAAGAAACATGGAGTCTAGAACCAATATTTCGATGAGACACATTTTCACGGTGTTAAAGAGTATACACTATCATTAGCCATAAGGCTGAGGGCATAATTATCCATTAAAAAGTTCTTAAATTTGTATTATGTTTTACATAATCCGTTTTTAGACAAGTCGGTATAGGTCCACTTTTTGGTAACGCTTTTTCACTTGTTTATATTTTTAAGATTTTAGCCAAAATTTCCCACTGAAATTATCAAATTGGAATTTGACATACCGAATTCCTGGTGAATACAAAACTTATTCCGGCTACACATAGGATTGTAGTCAAGCGAAGGTGTTTCCATATATGAAGATACACACACAATACACTCGATATACACACACACATATTAAAGGTAATGTAAAAAGTAATGAACAAACCAGTGAGCGGAGCAGTATAGTCGGACGGGGCCGACCATACGATACCCTACACAACTACCACGAACTCTAACTTTCTGAGGATGTTTATTCTGAGTCTGAGTAGTATTTCGTGATATTTGCCCCCTGTTGTCCGATTAGAGGTCAACAACACCTCTTTCTTACTTTTTTCGAATATTCAGTACAGTCCTTCTAATTACTTGTCCAGATTACCTTCACGGTGGGTTGTGTTGTGATTTTCGGATTATACTCTACTCGAAAACACACAAAAAAATATGTTTTCGGACCATTTCATCCCAAAATTTTAATCTGATCATCACCGAAAATTGTAGGCGTTGTTCTTGACCATAACTGGAACTTCATGAAAAATGTCAAAGCCATCAGCGCGATATTTCTCCCTCTAATGTGGTAATGGGTTACTAAATAATATCTGAAAACGTAAGCACCTGTAAATATTTGACTGTAACTCCCACATCTGAGTAGATACATCACTATATTTGGTATCAATTTAAAGGCCAACCACTCCTCTTGGATATGCTATCAACTCCTGGGGTCTACATCCTTCAGGAGTAAATATATATGCCATAGAATACAAATTTTGTCATTTTTCACACAAAAGTCAGGGCCCATTTGACCCGCTAAATATTGACCGATCTTTATCAAAACATGCATGCTTATTCTCTGGCCCGATCCCCTTCTCCATGCAAAATTTCGCGGTGTTTGGGCCATAATTGCGGCCTCTGGAGCGACCAGAAAAACCGACAAAAATTTAGTATTTGGTCCATTTCATCCCCTAAATATTAACCGATCTTTTCCAAAAACAATAGGGGTCTTCATTGGCCAGAACCCATCCTACATGCAAAATTTCGTGAAGATTGGTCCATAACTGTGGCCTGTATCGTGTTTACAAATTATAATGGACAGACGGACGGACGGACGGACGGACGGACGGACACACATGTCTAGATCGACTCAGCTAGTCGAGATATGACGATCGGTATACTTAAAGGTGGGTCTAGGACCAATATTTCGCGGCGTTACAAACATTTGGGGCTGCACAAAGCTATAATACCCTGACAACATAGTTGTGTAGGGTATAATTATTATCTGATCATCATCGAAAATTATAGGCGTTGTCCTTGACCTCATGGTACATTTCAAAGCGATCAGCGCTATATTTCCGCCCTCCAGTATGGTAATGGTTTACTCAATAATATACGTATACGGAGATACCTGTAAATATTTGGGTGTAACTCCCACATCCGAGCACATACAACTATATAATTGGTATTAATTTAAAGGTCAACCACTCCTCTTGGATATAAAATCAACTTCTCGGGTCTATGTCCATCAGGGACAAATATATACGCTATAGAATACAAATTTTGTCATTTTTCACACAAAAGTCAGGGTCCATTTGACCCGCTAAATATTGACCGATCTTTATCAAAACATGCATGCTTATTCTTTGGCCTGATCCCCTTCTCCATGCAAAATTTCAAGATGTTTGAGCCATTATTGCGGCCTCTGGAGCGACCAGAAAAACCGACAAAAATTTAGTATTTGGTCCATTTCATCCCCTAAATATTAACCGATCTTTCCCAAAAACAATAGGGGTCTTCATTGGCCAGAACCCATCCTACATGCAAAAGTTCGTGAAGATTGGTCCATAACTGTGGCCTGTATCGTGTTTACAAATTATAATGGACAGACGGACGGACGGACGGACACACATGTGTAGATCGACTCAGCTAGTCGAGATATGACGATCGGTATACTTAAAGGTGGGTCTAGGACCAATATTTCGCGGCGTTACAAACATTTGGGGCTGCACAAAGCTATAATACCCTGACAACATAGTTGTGTAGGGTATAAAAATTAAGTTTTCGGTGCACTTCATTCCAAAATTATTATCTGATCATCACCGAAATTTAGAGGCGTTGTCCTTGACCATACCCGGAACCTCATGGAACATTTCAAAGCGATCAGCGATATAGTTCCGCTCTCTAGAGTGATAATGGGTTACTAAATAATATACGAATACGGAGATACTTGTAAATATTTAGGTGTAACTCTCACATCCGAGCACATACAATAATATAATTGGTCTTAATTTAAAGGTCAACCACTCCTCTTGGATATAATATCAACTTCCCGGGTCTATGTCCTTCAGTGGTAAATATATATGCTATAGAATAAAAATTTTGTCATTTTTCACACAAAAGTCAGGGTCCATTTGACCCGCTAAATATTGACCGATCTTTATCAAAACAGGCATGCTTATTCTTTGGCCCGACCCCCTTCTCCATGCAAAATTTCACGATGTTCGGGCCATTATTGCGGCCTGTGGAGCGACCAGAATAACCGACAAAAATTTAGTATTTGGTCCATTTAATCCCCTAAATATTAGCCGATCTTTCCCAAAAAAATATGTTTTCGGACCATTTCATCCCAAAATTTTAATCTGATCATCACCGAAAATTGTAGGCGTTGTTCTTGACCATAACTGGAACTTCATGAAAAATGTCAAAGCCATCAGCGCGATATTTCTCCCTCTAATGTGGTAATGGGTTACTAAATAATATCTGAAAACGTAAGCACCTGTAAATATTTGACTGTAACTCCCACATCTGAGTAGATACATCACTATATTTGGTATCAATTTAAAGGCCAACCACTCCTCTTGGATATGCTATCAACTCCTGGGGTCTACATCCTTCAGGAGTAAATATATATGCCATAGAATACAAATTTTGTCATTTTTCACACAAAAGTCAGGGCCCATTTGACCCGCTAAATATTGACCGATCTTTATCAAAACATGCATGCTTATTCTCTGGCCCGATCCCCTTCTCCATGCAAAATTTCGCGGTGTTTGGGCCATAATTGCGGCCTCTGGAGCGACCAGAAAAACCGACAAAAATTTAGTATTTGGTCCATTTCATCCCCTAAATATTAACCGATCTTTTCCAAAAACAATAGGGGTCTTCATTGGCCAGAACCCATCCTACATGCAAAATTTCGTGAAGATTGGTCCATAACTGTGGCCTGTATCGTGTTTACAAATTATAATGGACAGACGGACGGACGGACGGACGGACGGACGGACACACATGTCTAGATCGACTCAGCTAGTCGAGATATGACGATCGGTATACTTAAAGGTGGGTCTAGGACCAATATTTCGCGGCGTTACAAACATTTGGGGCTGCACAAAGCTATAATACCCTGACAACATAGTTGTGTAGGGTATAATTATTATCTGATCATCATCGAAAATTATAGGCGTTGTCCTTGACCTCATGGTACATTTCAAAGCGATCAGCGCTATATTTCCGCCCTCCAGTATGGTAATGGTTTACTCAATAATATACGTATACGGAGATACCTGTAAATATTTGGGTGTAACTCCCACATCCGAGCACATACAACTATATAATTGGTATTAATTTAAAGGTCAACCACTCCTCTTGGATATAAAATCAACTTCTCGGGTCTATGTCCATCAGGGACAAATATATACGCTATAGAATACAAATTTTGTCATTTTTCACACAAAAGTCAGGGTCCATTTGACCCGCTAAATATTGACCGATCTTTATCAAAACATGCATGCTTATTCTTTGGCCTGATCCCCTTCTCCATGCAAAATTTCAAGATGTTTGAGCCATTATTGCGGCCTCTGGAGCGACCAGAAAAACCGACAAAAATTTAGTATTTGGTCCATTTCATCCCCTAAATATTAACCGATCTTTCCCAAAACAATA